>NC_056739.1:116947731-116957731 GCF_019279795.1 Protopterus annectens
GGGATATATTTGAATTCCTCTTTGTCTGCAAAAAGCAATTACTGGTGCCAGGAATTTTGTGAAGACCCTGGGCACAGTAGATGAGCCCAAGGGCAGTGACGAGAATTGGTAGTGCATTGAGCCAGCTATGAATCTGAGGTATCTTCTGCAAGATTGTCTGATTGGGACATGCAGGTATGCCTCTTTTAGGTCCAAGGTTACAAGCCATGCCTTCTTGCCCAACATGGGCAGAAACTGCTGCAGAGTCAACATTTTGAATTTTGGAACGTCCAGTTTAGAATAGACAGGTCCAGTACTGGTCTCCAGACTTTGTCCTTTCTGGGTACCAAGAAAAGTCGCGAGTAAAATCCTTGTCCCTGCTCCTGTAGTGGTACTCGCTGAATGGCCCTCATGTCCATTGATTGTGTGGCAGGTCTGGCATGCCTTTTGCCTTTGGCAGGGTGTGAAAGTGGAACGTAACCCTGAGACCCTATATTCAAGGCCCATTTGTCCTGGGTGATCATGTGCCAGTTTTGCAAAAAAAGTGCTAATTTTCCCCCTAAGGGGGCCTGCAAAAGATAAGTGCTTGGTATTGGTAGAGGAAAGTCATTGGGACTGTTTACTATAAGATTGAGATGTGTCTTCTCCACTTTTGGTGGTAGAAGCACCCCACTGTTTAGGCCTGTATGAGCCTTGAGGCTGGGATCTGCCTCGAGGGCGTCTGTATCTGCCTCTTTGTGGCCTGACACTGGAAATGACCAATTTTTTGAAGGCCAGTTCCTGCTAAATCTGGGTGGCTGTACCTGTAAAAAATCCTTAACTGTCTGCATAGATTTCACTTTAGCCTCCATTTTCTTCAACACCTCTTCTGCCTTAGCACCAAAGTATAATGCTGTAATGGAGCATCTAATAATTTTGCTTTAACATGATCACGCAGATTCTGTTCCTTTAACCAAGCATGCCTCCTAATCACAGAACCCATTACAGCGGCCCTACAAGAGGCCTCCAAAGAATCAAAATCACATTGCAAAGTTTTTCCCACTTGTTCAGCTGCATGCAATAAATGCTGCATTTCCTTGTTTTCTGGACATTCAGAGCTAGCCAACATTTTCTGTCTTAGCAGTGACATTAAGTATTGCTGATATTTAAGCATATGAAATTGACAACTTAAAGCCCTTACAGCCAAAGTAGCAGAAGTGTAAACTTTTTTTCCCCCCATCTATCCAGTGCCCTTGAATCTCTATCAGAAGGAACAGGGTTTTTAGCAGTGGAAGCCTGGACTCCCTTAGGACCCGGAGATATGGTTTCTGGGTCAGCAGCAGGGTTTTTGTATAGAAATTTATGGGAGTCTGGGACCCTGTAGTATCTGTCTGGCTTAACAGGTGCTGGGGGTATAGAGTCTGGAGATAGGCCGGACTCTGAAAAAGCATCATCTACAATGTCCAAAACAGGGGGAATAGCAAGGGGCCTGTGCTAAGTAAAAGAAAATCTCAGAGCCTTTTCTTAGATTCTGAATAATCCTGTCTCTCCCAATGAAAGTGCTTAAATCTGCTGCCAGTGTATTTTGTTTTCCTGGCAGGAATTGAGCTTGAAGATGTATTTGTCAGGTCAAAGCTGTGCCCCACAGTGCCATGGCTAATCTGCAAAGAGGGTATGTGTGTGCCCCCCTGCTTGTTTATATACCACATGACTGTGGTGTTGTCCGTCTTTATCAGTAGTTGTCCTGGATAAAGTAAGTCCTTGAAGGCTGTTAGGGCATTTTGAACAGCTAGCATCTCTTTCTGGTTGATATGCAGATGCATTTGTTTTGGGGTCCATATGCCCTGAATGCATCTTCCTGCCATGTGGGCCCCCCAGGCATAATCAGATGCGTCTGTTAAGGTTTGGCTGGCGGGGGGGGGGGGGGGGGGACTGAAGGCCCATCCCATGTTTTGAGGACATGCCTTTGCCCACCATAGAAACTCCTGTTGTAAGCAGGGAATGAGAGGAATTATTGCTTCCAGACTGTGTGAATGTTGACTCCATAAACATTTCAGGTACCACTGAAGTTTCCTCACATGCAGTCTTGCATATGGAATCAATAGGATGCCATGAAGCCCAGAGCCTGCAGAATTTGTCTTGCAGATAACTGGGTCTTTGTTGCCATCAGTTTGAAGTAAGTAGTCAGTTGCCTTTGCTTGTCTGGGTAAGCCATCTGGGCAGTTGTATTCAAGCTTGCACTCCGGAATGTTATCTTTTGAGAGGGTACCAGTTGTGATTTCTTTTAGTTTATTGTGTACCCTAGAGGCATGTTAGAAGCCTTTTCACAAACGCCAGGTGTCGAAGAATGTCCTTGTTCTCTGCTTGAATGAGACAGTCTAAGTAAGGATATATTTGTATACTTCTTTATCTGCAAAATGCAATTACTGGTGCCAGGCACTTTGTAATGACCCTGGGCGCAGTAGAGAAGCCAAAGGGCAGTGCAGAGAATTGGTAATGCATTAAGCCAGCCTTGAATCTGAGGTATCTTCTGCACGACTGTCTTATTAGGACATGCAGGTATGCCTCGTTTAAGTCTAACGTCACCAGCCAAGCATTCTTGCCCAGCATGGGCAGAAGCTGCTGCAAAGTCAGCATTTTGAATTTTGGAATGTCCGGGTATGTGTTCAAAATAGATAAATCCAGTATTGGCCGCCAGGCCTTGTCCTTTCTGGGTACCAAGACCAGTCTTGAGTAAAAACCTTGTCCTTTTTCCTGTTCTGGTACTGGCTGAAAGGCCCCCATGTCCATGAGGGACGTAACCTGTTTATGTGTCTCTGCCCATTGATTTTTTGGCAGATTTGGCCAACCATTTGTCTCTGGCAGATTGTGGAAATGGAATCTGTATCCCTGTGATACTATGTTTAGTACCCACCTGTCCTGGGTTATTAACTGCCAATTTTGAGCGAAAAGTGCTAACTTTCCCCCTACGGATGCTGGCAAAAGATAAGTGCTTGGAGTAGGCAGAGGGAAGTCATTGGGATTGTTTTCTGTAGGTTTGACCATCTCCTCCAGATTTGGAGGTAGAACCGCCCCATTGCTTTGACCTGTATGAATCTTGCGCCTGGTATCTGGAACCCTTAGGGCGTCTGGATTTGCCCCTTTGAGCACTGGCACAGGAAAGGACCAATTTTTTGTAGGCCAGTGTCAACTGAATCTTGGTGGCTGCACCTGTAATAAGTCTTTTACAGTTTGCATAGACTTAGCCTCGTCTTCCATTGTCTTTAAAACCTCTTCTGCCTTAACACCAAAGAGTATCATGCTGTAAAGGTGCATCCAGTAATTTAGCTTTAACATGATCAAGCAAATTTTATTCCTTTAACCAGGCATGCCTCCTAATCACAGATCCAGTAACTGCAGCCCTGCAGGAGGCCTCTTAGGAGTCAAAACCACACTGCAAAGTATGCTTTCCAACCTGTTCAGCTGCATGCAATAATTCCTGCAATTCTTTATTTTCTGCACATTCTGAAATCATAATTTTCTGTTTTAGCAATCCCATAACATGTTGTTGGTACTTAAGCATATGAAATTGACAGTTTAAGGCCCTGATTGCCAAGGTTGCAGATGTACAAACCCCCCCCCCCATCTGTGCAGTGCCCTCGAATCTGTCAGAGGGGGTAGGATTTTTTTGCTGTTGAGGCCTTAACTCCCTTTGGACCCTGTGAAATAGTTTCAGGATCAGCAGCAGGGTTTCTAAATAAAAATGTATGCGAGTCAGGGACCCTGTAATATGTCAGGTTTACTGGGAGCTGGAGGTAAGGAGTCAGGGCTCAAGCTTGACTCCGAAAACATATCATCCACAATGTCTAAAACAGGGGGAATGGCTAAAGGCCTCTGCTGAGGGAGAAGGAAATCCCCGAGCCTCTTTTTTGATTCTGAGAAGCCTGGATTCTCCCAGTGAAAATGCTCCCTCAAAGTATGCAAGCTTTCTCCAAATGAATAATCCTCAGGAGGAGATGCAGATGGTACAGTTTCCTCTGCATCAGAATCCTCATAGGGAGGAATAGAAAATTCCTGATCAGAAGAGGAATCAGAAGAAAAGTACAGTTTTGTACCTACCATAAATGTAGATGTCCGATAGGTATGCATCTGCAGTCCTAACAAATGGGTTGTCCTGCCTCAGGCAGCCCTTCGGTCGGCCGGATTCCAAAGTCTGGGTCTGGCCTCGGCTGATGTCGCACTTCACCAGACGCCATCGCTGCTGGGGTATAAAGGCATCAGCCGACGCCATTTTCATCAGTGTTTCTTGCCCCAGATGCCAGGTGCCCTCTAGGAAGGCTAAATTTGGATAAATGCAGATAATTCCAAACAATAGAGAGCAAAATATATATATATATATATATATATATATATATATATATATATATATATACACACAAACAAATACACCATAATAGATTCCCCCAGCTAGCTAAAAGTTGGGTAAGTACCCTAGGAATACCCACAGAGGGGAAGGAGGGTGGGTAATCCTGACTGCAGATGCATACCTATCGGACATCTACATTTATGGTAGGTACAAAACTGTACTATGTCCTTCAAGGATGCATCTGCATTCATAACATATGGGTAGAATACCATAGCCAAACTGGGGGGAGGAGGCACTAAGATAATGATGGTGTAGTTAAGATCCCTTGCAAAACAGCAGTTGCAAAACCTGCTCGGGATCTGGAGTATAAAGGAAGATTATAATGCTTGGCAAATGTATGCACGGAGCTCCAAGTAGCAGCTTCTAAAATGTCTTTGGTAGCCACTCCTCGTAGGAAAGCTGTAGTGGTGGCTGTAGCTCTTGTGGAAGGAGACCCGATATTTTCAGGAGTTGTATGAAAAGAGTAGCAGAATCTAATGCAATTTCCTATCCATTTTGAGATGGTCTGTTTTGAAATTGCTTTTCCTTGCACTCCTGTTGCATATGCTACCAGAAGCTGGTCAGTTTTCCTGCTGGCTTTAGTTCTGTCCAGATAGTAGCGTAGTTGTCTGTGCACATCCAAGGTGTGTAGTAGTCTTTCCCCCCTGTTCTGTGGGTTGGGGAAGAATGTAGGTAAATGTATAGCTTGGTTCAAGGATACCCTGGAGACCACCTTTGGCATAAAAGTAGGATTGGTTCTCAGAGACACACTATCCTGATGGAAGATGAGGAAAGGCTGTACTGCCATTAATGCCTGTAACTCAGATACTCTTCTTGCTGAAGTGATTGCTAGCAGGAATGCAGTTTTCCAAGATAAGAACTGTAAGTCTGCTGTTGCTGCTGGTTCAAAAGGGGGAAGTGTTAATTTTTCCAGCACAAAGTTGAGATCCCATGCAGGCAGAGGTGGTTTCCTTGGAGGCTTTACGTTTTTGATTCCCCTCAAAAACTGCCCGAGTAGAGGGTGAGAGAAGACAGGAGGATCCATGTTGTACTCTTCTGAAATTGCTGATGCATGAATCTTAATGGAGGAGTAGGACAGGCCATTGTGGAACAGTTCTGCTAAGTATTCCAGGATGTGTGCTATGTTTGCCATTGAGACATGTTCTCCCTTTGCTGCACTCCAAATGAGGAATCTTTCATTTGGCTGAATATGTTTTCCTTGTGGAGGGTCTGCGAGCCTCCAGGATAATGTCCTTAACCCTCTGAGATAAATCTGGTTGATTTTGTTTCATGGGATATTCCAAGCAGTTAGCTGCAGTGTCTTCAAGTTTGGATGCAGGGTCTTGTAGTTGTTCTGTGTTAGAAGTAAGGGGCATAGAGGTAGAGGCCATGAGTGTGCCCAAGACATGCTTCTTAGAAGCGGGTACCAATGTTGTCTTGGCCAGTCCGGAGCTATCAGAATTACCTTTGGCTGTTCCTCTCTGATCTTCAGTAGGACTTTGTACATCAAAGGAAGAGGTGGAAATGCATATGCTGTCAGGTTTTTCCAGCTGAAGGATAGAGAGTCCACCCTCCAGGCAAGTGGGTGGTATACTCTTGAGCAGAATTTCTTCAATTGGTGGTTGTGTGGGGAGGCGAACAGGTCTATCTCTGGCATTCCCCATTTCTTTGTTATGGTTCTGAAGATATCTGGATGCAGCATCCATTCGTGAGCATCCGTGGTAGTTCTGCTTAAGGTGTCTGCTAGTGAATTTTCTTTCCCTGGTACAAATCTGGCCTGCAGATGAATGTTGAGATTCAGGGCCAAATGCCACAGGTCCATTGCCATCTGGCATAGAGGGTATGAGCGAGTACCTCCCTGTTTGTTGATGTACCACATAACTGTGGTGTTGTCCATCCTTATCAGCAGGTGTCCTTGTTGGAGGAATGGTCTGAATGCCTCAATTGCATGTTTCACTGCCAGCATCTCCTTTAGATTTATGCGAAGATTCAACTGGTCTTGGGACCATAGGCCTTGTATATACTTGTCTTCCATGTGTGCCCCCCAGCCTAGGTCTGAGGCGTCCGTGGTGATTGTCTGGCTTGGATGTGGCTTGTGGAAAGGCAATCCTCTGTTTATCTGACAGGCCTGAGCCCACCACAGGAATTCTTTCTTCAGGCATGGAATAATTGGTATCTGGGCTTCTAGACTGTGCTTGTGTTGAGACCATACATTCCTTGGGTACCATTGTAACTTTCTCATATGCAGCCTGGCATGCGGAATCAATATTATGCAAGATGCCATGTAACCCAGGGCTTGCAGGATTTTCCTTGCTGCTGTCCGCTTGTATTAGGCATTCGTCCAGGTATGGGTAAATTTGAATTCCCTGAAGCCTGCAATGAGCAATTACTGATGCCAGGCACTTTGTGAATACTCTGGGCGCAGTAGATAAGCCAAAGGGTAATGCTGAGAATTGATAATGCTCTGATCCTGCAAGAAATCTGAGGTGTCTTCTGCAATCTGGTCGTATAGGGACGTGCAGGTATGCCTCCTTGAGATCTAGAGTCACCAGCCAAGACTCCTTGCCCAGCATGGGAAGAAGTTGCTGGAGGGTCAGCATTTTGAATTTTGGAACAATGAGGCATGTGTTCAGTGCGGACAAGTCGAGAATAGGCCTCCATTGATCTTCTTTTCTTGGTACAAGAAATAGTCTGGAGTAAAATCCTTGGCCTTGCTCCATAGGTGGTACCTTTTCTATTGCTCTCATCTTTAGTAAACTGATGATTTGTTTTAGAGCTTCTGTTTTTTGGCTTGGTGGAAGGTTTGGCATTCCTCTCCTTTTGGTAGAGTGTGGAAGTGAAACCTGTAGCCCTTGTCTATTGTTTGTAAAGTCCATTTGTCTCCTGTAATGCAATGCCAGTTTTCTGAAAATAAAGCTAGCTTTCCGCCCAAGGGTGCTTCTAGTTGTTCCCTGGTAGGTGGAATGAGAGTCAAGTCATTGTGTCTGTCCTGTGGAAGTGGTTGTAGTGGCAGCTGTGGCAGCACTTCTCTGGTTAGCAGGTTGCCATTGACGACCCCTGTAGGCACCTCTTGATTGGTTTCTGCCTCTTGGACGTCTATTTCTGCCTCTCTGTGCTTTGGATGCGTCTGAAAGGACCAATTTTTCGAGGGCCAATTCCTGCTAAACCTCGGAGGTTGGACCTGTAAAAAATCCTTGACTGTTTGGACAGATTTTGCTTTTTCTTCCACTTTCTTTAGAACCTCCTGTGCTGGGGAGCCAAACAAACTTTGCTTCTCCATAGGAGTATCTAGGAGTTTTGACTTAACATGGTCTGGTAAGGACTGCTCTTTTAACCAGGCATGCCTTCGAATCACTGCTCCAGTCATAGCTGATCTAAAAGAAGCCTCCAGTGCATCAAAGCCACATTTTAAAAAATGATTACTGACCTGCTGAGAGTTATGTACCAATTCCTGAAGGGATTTACGGTCTATAGGTTCAGGAGAGGACAGTTTTTTATTTAGCTTGTCTAATAAAAATTCCTGGTACTGTATCATGTGAAATTGACAGTTTAAGGCCCTGGCAGAAAGAGTAGCAGATGTATAAACTTTTTTACCCCATCTCTCCAATGCTCTGGATTCCCTTTCAGAGGGAAGAGGGTTTTTGGCAGAGGCAGCTGCAACACCCTTAGGGCCCTGAGAAATGGTTTCTGGGTCTGCAACATGAGCCTTATACAAGTGGTAGTGAGAGTCCGGGACCCTGTAATATCTGTCAGGCTTTGCAGGGGCCGGAGGAAGAGAATCAGGGGCAGTACTGGCATCATTATATGCATCATCAACAACAGATAGTACAGGAGGTATGGCTAAAGGCCTATGCTGTGGTAAATGTAAAAAAGTCCTTAGCCTTTTCCTTGAATCTGAAAAATCCTGGCCCTGCCATTGGAAGTGTTCCCTCATTGAGTGTAGGGTTTCCCCAAAAGAAAATTCTTCAGGAGGAGAAGCAGAAGGTATGGAGTCTTCTGCATCAGAATCCTCATAAGGTGAATATGGGCCTTCCTGATGGTCAGATAAATCTGAGCCATCCGAGGAATAGTCTGAAGAGAGAGGTTCAGGTGGTTCAGTCCTAGGTCTCTTATCTGCAGGGGGTTGAGAGGCCGTGTCTGGGTGAGGTTGGGACCCCCTGATCAAAGAAATAAGGTCCTCAGCAAGGGTGAGTATCTGGGAACTAGAAGTAGGCCTGTGAGAGGGAGCTTTAGTAGGTAAGGCCTTGGAAATTTTGGCTGCTTTAGCCCTGGAAAAGGCCTTGATAGACATAGAAGCAGGGGGTCTAGCAGCCCCACGTGCAGGAGTAGAGAAATCTCTGGATCTGCCGAAACCGCGGGCCGCGAGTGTCGGTCCCTTTCCTTGCGTTTTTTAGCTAATTGTGTAGTCGGAGGCTCCGACGGCATTTTATGTGCAAAGGCGGGACCAAAAAATTCTGCAAACTCAGACCGACGTCTAAGCGTCCGTCGGTTGAAGGAAGCACAGGCTAAACAAGCTGATACGTCGTGGTCTGGGCCTAAGCAAGGAAGGCAGTAAGAGTGGAAATCCTTATGAGGTATTTGTTTCCCACAAGTTAAACAATTATTTACTTTTTCTGACATCGGCTGAGGCAAGAAAGAGTCCCCAACGGGGTACTTAGCTTTTTTTAGAAGTCTTCGGTAGTAGAAATCTCTGGATCTGACCGACCGGCACTTGCGAACAGCTTCTGCTTCGGGCACTGCGCGGCAAGAAAGACTGAGGAAAATGGCGTCGGCTGATGCCTTTATACCCCAGCAGCGATGACGTCGGGTGAAGTGCGACATCAGCCGAGGCCAGACCCAGACTTTGGAATCCGACCGAAGGGCTGCCTGAGGCAGGACAACCCATTTGTTATGACTGCAGATGCATCCTTGAAGGACATCAGAAACCTGACCTGAAGATTCATAATCAGTGTCTTGCCTAGGCCTCTTATCTGGTGGGGGATGGGTACCCCTTATCAAGGTAATGAGGTCTTCAGCCATTATGATAATCTGTTTTGTAGGCATAGAGGCCTGTGCACGTGGCTCATGCATCAGTTTTTTTTTAGTTTTAGAAGTTGCTTTTGTCTTTGGTTTTGCAGCTGTCATCTGTTTGATATACAAATGTTGAGGTCTGAATACACCCTCAGAAGCCAGTGCCTGCTCAGCAGCTCCGGACCCAACCAAGAGAGACACATCCATCAGTCTGATACCTTGAGTATCTTGCGGCATGCTCGACTCCACGTGGGTGTCGGTAGAGGCCTGTGACTCGAAGGTATCAGGGGCTGCAAAAGCGTCTCACTGAGTATTCATCTGTTTTGGATCGCGACTGCCTTTCTCTGTCCTTTTCTTTGCGTTTATGTACTCCGGTAGTCTGACTGCTATCAGACAAAATTTCTGGGTAATTAAATCTGTTTCCAATACTTTGATGCAAAAATATACCGACGCTTAATAGTGCGTTGGTTACATCTAGCACAAAACCGACAGACAGGCACGTTGTGATCAGGGCCTAGGCAAGGAATACAGTATAAATAGAAATCCTTATGAAGTATTTGCTTCCCACAAGTAATACAATTATTAACTTTGTCTGACATCGGTAAGGAGCAAGAAAAAGCTTCCCCAACGGGGTACTTAGTGACGACT
>NC_056739.1:116960231-116993574 GCF_019279795.1 Protopterus annectens
GGGGGTAAGGGGGTGGTAGGCAGGATGATGAGATATTTTACTTGTGACAAGACCAACTTGGAACCAAACCAACAAATACTAAGAAAAAAGCACCTGGAGAACAGCAATCAATCCACTTTCTATTATGAAAGTAGAATATCCACAAAAGTGTAACACCAAACCAGTCCACGCTTTATTGTAAAAGTAGATAATCCACAAAGTTGTTGACCTAGGTTTCGTCCCCACAACAGGACTTCATCAGAACAGTTAAAAACTCACATACATTCCTTTTTGTGTGTTTGGGAAAAACGAATGTCATAACCTTTGGATATAATCTTGAGCACCCACTGACAGTTTATGGATGCCCAGGCACTTGAGTGCAATGAAAAACTACCTTTGACTGCCTCCAGGGAAGGACAGCCAGGCAAAGTTTCAGGGGCGCTGAAAAAGCTTCCCTACAGCCCTGATTCTGAGGATGCCCCTCTACCCCTAGGGTGGTGTCTACCACTGAATCCCCTTTCCCCTGCCTCTGGAAGAGAAATTTTCTGGAGCATCCTGAAAGGAATCCTGCGACTTGCAGATTCAAAGCTTCTTTCTTCCCTGTTGGTTTCTGGAAAAAGACCTTCGGGGAGTAAAAAACTTGATCCCAACCACAGATAGAGTCTTCTCCTGCTCACTGTGAGTTCAGGTTTCTTTGACAGAAGGTCCGAATAGCAAGGAATCAAATGGGGAATTGGTAAAAGATGCTTTGAAGGGTTCCACAAACCCGTATAACCACATCTAGGCAGGACTCCTGATGGCAATGCCTGCACTGACCAATCGCGAAGTACCTTCCGCCGCATTAGAAATTAGCCTCATTGAGGAACTGGTAATAGAGGATAGAGTGGTGAGATTGGGAGATACCTACTTGAGGTACTCTGCCAGTATCAACTCAGAGAGACTTCAGAGAGCTAAGGATATCAACCTGGAGGTGGGTAAAATGCGCCAAATAATTTAGGGCTCTCAGGCCAAAGGTGGCTAAAGTGTAAACACACTTCCCATGTCTGTCAAACGCCCAATATTCATGGTTCAGAGAATGGAGATGGGAATTGGGGATACCAACCAGGTTGGCGTAATGGTTAGGGTGCTTACCTTAGAAACATAAGGTGCAAGGTTTGATTCGGACATGGGGTAATTTTCGAGGCTTAAAATGGCCAATAAGGCAGTTTAGCGTAGTACCAACCTATGACCAGTTCCAGAAGGTCCCCGAAGGCGATGTCATCCAGTGGAGATCTGGGAAACCCGTCCCCTTCATCAAAATCTGTGTCCTCCAAGAAAATCCAGAGAGAAGTCCAAGTGCCTCCTCTTGCATAGTCGCTTCCAAGGTGGCTCTTCTGTAAGGGGCTAAGGAGAGGACTCAGATGAGAGTGGAACCCCTGGGGTTCTTGATAACTGAAGGTTATCTCGGGAGGGCTGACCCTGAACAGGATGAATGGGCTCATGACACCAGATATCGATGGGCTGGGACATTCCCCGAAGGGGAAGGATGCTGTTCCAGACTTGGAGGTGGTCCACTCTACCACCTGAAAAGCCAAAGGACTCAAGGAAACCCTGTCCCTCATAGCTGAAACCATAACGGAAGAGCCCAGTCCTGGGCCCCTCAGACAGAACCTGCCCAGAGCTGTCGAAGGCCAATGCCCCCAAAGGAAGGTATTGATTTGAAAAACCCGTACAAGAACCCCTCCCCAGGGACCTGGCACAGACCTCTTGGAGCAAAGACCCCTCTGGTCCAAAGCAACAGGGACAGAGCTAGTCAGGGACCCTGGAGGAACCGGAAAAAATGACATTCCTGGATTCCCCAAAGCCTCCCTAGGAAAAACCAGGACCTGGGATTCCAAAACCATAAGAATCAGAAGATAAGCAGATTTAGGAGCAGAGGGCCTCCCTGAGCCCAAGTGGGCTGGGGACCCCAAAAAGCATCTCTATCCAGGCCCTAAGGAAACTTATCATCCCTGTCCATGTCTGAGGGTAAGATGCTCCTGGAGGATCTGGAAGAGGCTGAATGAGTACATTTAGAAGGGGAAGCCAGCCGGGATCCCACCACCACTCTATAGAATTCCCGATCTAAAGGAACAACTCTTAATGTCTAAGGTCCGAAGACTTCAGATCCCTAAAGGATCCAACTGGGAAGCCCAGAATAACTCTGGATCCAATGAACATGTCAGATCCAAACCCTGTAAAATTAGCCTGCCTCAGATCCAGATGAACCAAGGGAGCAGAGCAGAGGAAACTGCTGCAGGATCAGAGGGTCTCCAATCCCAGGAGGCCTTGGTTCCGAAAGATGGATCCTGAGCCTTCGGATACAACCCTGCGGAGGACTGCTTTGGATCCAAAACACTGATCAGGGGAGTCTCATCTGTTTTTGGGAACCCAGGGAAGCAAAGGAGGCTTTCCTCTGAGTCTTTGTGGCCTCTAGAGGATGGGCAGTCGAAAACAAAGGGACCCCCTTGCACCATGCCCTTGAGCAGCAGTTTGTTCCAGTGATCCACCAACACCAGAGGATTGAATGCTGTGCAAACTGAACATTCAGCCTTGAGGTGGTCAGATCCCAGACAATAAATGCACTTCTTTTCGGCATCAGAATTAGGCATCTTCTGCCCACACTACCACCTTTTCAACCATGTAGGCTTTAATCTTTCAGACATGATCCTACCTGCAAGAGCGCAGACACAAAACAAACCTAAACTATAAAGCCCTAAACTACCAACACAGCTCCTGGATAAGTGGAAGGGACCAAACACCACCAAAGAAAAAACCACCACCACAAAACCCCAAAAAACTAGACTAAGTGGGAGGGATACGGAAAAAGGCACCAAGCACTGAAAGGGAAGGGCGGGAAAGAAAAGACAGACACCCAACACCATGCAAAAGTTAAATAAGGGAGTGGAGGAAAAGAAAAACTAGCTTTAAACCAAACTACCTTGAAAAACTGAAAACAGAACACTTATCTGAGAGAAATCCAAGAAAAAAACTCAACCAATGCTACAAGCCAGGAATCATGTCTGTAGCTAAATGTGGCAAATGAGATCCGAGAGTCTGAAGGTAGAAAGGGATTATGGGAGGAGCGCGAGGTGTGAATCTCCTCTGTAAAGTGCCAGATTGGATCAGGCATCGGACACAAGATCCAGACACGATGAACAATGAAATGGATAACATCAGATCAAGTAGGTAACTGGAGTGCGACAGTCTCTTGCTTTGAATCTAAGAGAACACGTGGTCATTGTGGAGGTGAACATCCTCCAGATTTGTGGCTATCATCTGGTGCTCTGGAAACTGAAGGGGCAAAAGGGTGTGCAAAGTTAACATTTCCAATTTTGGGACTTAGGGAAAGGTATTGTTTTCCCCTCCCCCTTCCCTGTTTATTACCTTAAGACAATCCCAAAGTTAATAAATATTACCTGTGGCAGGCATCATTTTTAAAACTACAATCCACTCTGCTACAGGCCCCATGAAGGCTCAGTGTCCCTCCAGTAAGTGTTTTACAACTGTAAATGCCTATTTATGTTGAATTGTATTAGACATTTTACAACTGTATATGTTTACGTTGAATTGTGTTAGACATCTAATATGATTTATGCTTCATTATTGGATGTTACTATGGCATGCTAGCATTTGTATGCACCAAGTTGTTTTTAGTATAATAGTATGTATGGTCTACTTGCATAGCTGCTCCTTGTTCACTAATGTTATTCATGTAATTGAGTTGTGTGTAGACAGCTCATACTAATGTCTAAATTATTTCTATATAATTGTGCTGTTACTGGTGGATAGAATCACATTAGAGAATCACGACAGATTGCTGCTCGCTATATTTTTATCTGTGACTGCATAACTGTCTGGGTTTTCTTTTTCTAATGTTCTTCCAATTGGCTTAGTATCTGCATATACTAAGTAGTTGGTTTAAGACATTGTCCTGCATGCGGTAGCTATTTGCTCAGTGTGTTTTTTATAATCTTTATAATATATATTTACCATCTCAAAAGTGCTTACTCCTCTCTGGACTCTTCTTTTCTAGACCGAACACCACTCAAGTATTCAACTGCGGTACCACCTTTAACATTCTTGTAAGAAAAGCGCAGTCTGGGTCTGAACTGTCTGCAAACAGCTACAGTTAACTTTGAGTATGTCTACCTATTTGAGCCAATATTCATTTTCCCCTGGAGAACACTCTGCTTTGGCTTGTAAGCAGCCCCCCCCACCACACACACACACACACACATCTTCCACTTTCTCTCATTCCCTTCTGTTAGCAAATAGTATCCATAACTGATCAATACTGTGTGTTTGTTAATTTAAACTATGACCACAGTAGCCTACTGATACAAGGTTATCCTGTTTTTCCACCTGAGAAATTAAGAAATGACTTACAGTTGCAGAGCAGTCCTTGGTCAATTGTGGTTGTTACTTAACACATACTTGTCTTTGCTTTGTGATTGTTTCCAGCCCCCTCATACGAGCAACAGGGTCTCTACCCGCTTCGCTCTCCACCCTGCCCCCTATTCCCTCCCGCCCCCCAGTGGTCCCACCTTTATTACACTCAAACCCCTCCCATCTTTCCAATAGCCAACCACAGCGCTAACTCAACACTACCTCCTCCATCTTCCCACTACTATCACACCTCCTCAACATGTACAAGCATACCTTTCCTATGCTCACTGCATGCACTCTCCTTGCATATCTTACATACTTACCAAAGCTCCATCATTCCCCCACTCAATGACTACCACTGTACTACTACTCACACCACCACTCATGTCTCACCCACACTCGGCTCCCTCCCACCAGCTCAAGAACCATCCCTATGCACCCCCCCACATATTCTACCAACTATATTACTCAAACATAAAGCATCCCTACAATTTAACATCGTAACCCTCCCACCATACCTATTACCCACAGAGCACAATCAAAGTTTCCCTTATAAACAAACACATTCAAAAACTGAGAAAACTAATAATCTCATGCATATCAAAACTAGCCCTAAGTGGAGACATCCACCCCAACCCTGGCCCTACCATCTCCAACCCCAACCCTCATAATCAGACTAGAAACCACAACTTCTCCCATATTACAGCCAATAGAAAGCCAAGTGACTTCCTTCTACTAAGCCTGTATATCCACCAAAGTCCATGAACTCCATGCCACCACAGACTTGTACTCCCCAGATATAGTCATCCTGACAGAAACCTGGCTAAAACCTCACATTACCAGTGAGCAAATACTCCCCTACAGGTTACGGCATACTAAGAGTAGACCAGCTAAACAAAAAAGGAGGTGGTGCAGCTATAATATTTAAACAGCATCTAAACATACAGATCTTAAAATCAACAGCTCCACAAAAAGGCAATGAAGAAATATATACCAACCTCAAAATAAACCAAAACAAAACCATCAACATAATTGGATGCTACTTCCCACCTGGCCAAAACATCCCTCCACTAGAAAACCTCCTCGGCTGGCCTACCCACCATCTCCCCCAAGAAACTATCATCTTAGGTGATTTCAATATTGACTGGCAATCCTGTTCCGGCAACAATCCAACCCATCATGTACACCCTTCATGGCTTCACCCAACTAGTCCAGTCACCAACAAGGATAAATAAAAACTCCAGCAAGCACACTACCCTGGATTGGATACTAGTCAGCAACAGCCCCCAGTCATATATAACAGGCTGCTTATTAGATAGTCTCAGTGATCACTCCCCAACATTCCTACTCAAAAAATACCTATACCAAGATAAACCTGTCATCTACCATCAGATATGTAAAAAACTAAACTTTAACCCACTCATTCATCTCATCCCTCAAAGAATGTAACTGGCATCCTCTAAAGTACCTCAGTCTAGATGACGCAGTTGAATTTTTTAATACTATCTTCCTGAACATCCTTAATTACCATGCCCCCATAAGATTTTCCAGAACCAAAGCACAACCCTCCACATGGCTACAGAAAACCACTAAGTCAGAAATGAAAAACAGGGATAAAGCCTGGGAGCACTGGCACAAAACCAAAACCCCATCAACTAGACAGAAATTCCTAGAAATACGCAATAGAGTCAAAAAGCTAATAAAACAGGACAAATTCCAATACTACCAGTCTGCCCTAGACTCCTCACAACACAGCCCCAAACAATTCTGGTCCTCCATAAACTCCATCCTCCACCCAGGTAAAGTCAGTACCCCTCCTCCTAACATCCCTCACTCCTCAGAAAATATTGCTACCTCATTCACACACTTCACCCAAACCGTACTATCACTAGCTTAACACAACCCCCTCCCCTCCAACCCACACCTTCAACTAGTAATCTCCCCACTGCCTTCTCTTTTTCTCCTGTACCTACCTCCAACATAAAAAAAAACTCTTAACTAAACTTAAACACACCAAATTAGCAGGAGACAACTTCCCAGGTGAATACCTACAAATCGCAGATGATGCTCTGGCCTACCCACTATCCATCTTGATTAACCGATCTCTGTCAAAGTTACGCTCCCACACTGTGGAAAGTATCACATATAATTCCCCTCAACAAAGGCGGACACTCCGCAGAACTAAATTACCGCCCCATAGCTACTCTCTCTCCACTCTCCAAAATACTAGAGAGATGCATATACTCTGAAGTCTCAGACTACCTCCTTATTAACAACCTCCTTTCCAGTACTCAGCATGGTTTCCGACCAAACCATAGCACCACCACTGCCTTACTCTCCTTTACCAACACTATCCTTCAGCATAAAAACAATGGCTCTCTCTCCTCTGCTACTTTCCTAGACCTATCTAAAGCATTTGACATGGTCCCACACAACTCATCTCTGCCCTCAACCTATCCTTCTCACAATCAGTCACCAACTGGTTTCAGAGTTACCTGACGGCCAACAATCCGTTGTATGGCAGAATGACACATCTCCCCAACTACCTGTCTCCATAGGGGTTCCCCAAGGATCCATCCTTGGACCCCTACTCTCCTCTGTTTACACCAATAATCTAGCCTCTGCCACCAAACATGGCACACTCGTACAATACGCAGATGACTCGACCATTATCTGCTCAGCCCAGTCCCTACCCAAGCTGCACAAAAGTCACACAGGAAGCCTTTTCCTCTGTTGAAACATAGTTATCCGATGCCCAATTAATACTCAACCCAAACAAAACTAAACTACTCATCTTCCAACCCACCAAACATACTAAAAACAACTCTCACTTTAACATCACAGCAAAACACAACACCACTATATACCCAACTGATCACACCAAATTGCTAGGAGTGGAAATAGATAATAAACTAAAATCTGACATTCACATATCCATGACCATAAAAAAAGTCCACAAAAAACTAGGAGCGTTATACAGAAATAAGCACTCTCACCAAAGCAGCAAAGATTTCAATAGCAAATTCCCACCTTATCTCCACCCTACTTTATACCTCTCCAATATATACCAACCTAAGGCAATGTGATCTAAACAAGCTAGTGACCTGCTACAACAAAATCGCCAAATTCGCTACAGGGGCATCCTACCGTAGTCACCACTGTCTCTCACTTGCTGAACTGGGCTGGCTTGAACTCCCTCACCTCCTTCAGTGGCATCAACTCTCACTCGCACACAAACTAGTAAACCATCCACTAAATGTCCCATCCCTCCAGAATCTACTCCAACCCTATCACACCACCAGACCACCAAGATCCAGCAACAAAAATCACTTGCAGATCACAAAAGCCAATAACTCTGCTGGTGAAGCACTATTCTCTTGCGCCATAGCCAAATTATGTAACTCACTCCCACCCACAATTACCTCCGTACCATCATGCACTAACTTCAAAACTTTACTAAAAGCGCACCTAAAAACATGCTGGCTATGCCCTTGCAACTCCCACTCTATCATCCACCCCATCCAACCACTACCTTTCTTTCCACTCCACTAACTACCTTGATTATAGCAAGCTCAGATGCTCATAAGCCTAGTACTTATACAGCAGGAACTTCTCATTGTAACATTTGTTAATGTCTGTTATGTACTTCACAGATAAAGATTCTAGCTGTCTACTGATTTACTATGTTCTTCATCTGTAAATATGTTGTAAGTAATTGCTATGTTAAATTGTTAATCACTATGTAATCCAATGTAACTTATGTCTATTTTACTGTGGAGCTTTTCTCCCCAGGCTTCCGCTGAAAATGGACCTACGTCAGTCGGACACTCCCGGTCAACAAATTTAAATAAATAAAAAATAAATAAAAAATGAATTTGAAAGGTCCACAGAAATGCTAAGGGGTACCAGTTTTATTACTCCTTGTTCATTTGGCACAGGAGTAATATCTGCCATCTCTTTTTAAACTAATCTGTAACCTCAGGAAATCTACAGGATCCATTTGTCTTGGGTGATGCCTTTCCAGTTTTGCAAACATTCCATTGCATTCCCTGCCTAATCTGGATATAGAAGGATTTTGAAAGGAGTAGAGACGTGGGCTAGGGTTTGGTAGGAGAGCAAAGGAGAGAGAACGTCCAAGTAATCAAGATTGCTTCCCGACAAAGACCAATTGGCATCTCCCAGGTTTTCCCTTGCGTTTCCCACACCACTTCAAGTGGAATCCCTTTTATCCCTTTGCTGACATGCCTCCATCTTGGCTGCAACAGTAAGGACATGGCTTTTACCATATTTGATCATGGGGTAAGGGTGAAAGAGCTGCTCAACTCTGCATACTTTCACCCCTTTCCCCCATCTTTCTACAAATTTCACTTGTAGTGTTCTGTTCACGAACCGTAACTCCTTACCAAAGTGGTGTATTAGGGAGCTGCATTTTGTCATGCCCCTGACAGGGTCTGTAGTCTGTCAGGAATGTCTTTGCCAGATCCTGCAGCATCATAACCATACTTACCTAATCAATTTGTCATCTTACTAGCAGTTTGGGTGACCCCTTAAGTCTACACCAGACAAGTCCACAAGTTTCTCTCTCAATTGTTCTGAGCCCGCAATTTTGTACTTCATCTTGTGTGCTTCACAGTTAATGGACATGAAATTCAGAGTTGCAGCTATGTAAGCAGTCTTCACCAACTGATACAAGTACCCTGCATTCTTTGTCAGAGTGCTGGAAGAAGGAAATAATTTGGTCGCCTTCTCTATCCACAGACACTACAAGAATTGTGTTGGATGCCACTTTAAAGTTATTTACAAGACTCTGGTATTCAGGCCGACTGAGGGCTACCTGGAGGCAGATAACCCAAGTGTGATAACTGCAACAGTGAAACACAAAGAACATCAGGAAGCTGGACATCTGGCTGCTTAGAGGCTGCAAAGTCCGCATCCTCTACAGCCTCTAAAACAAGAGGAAGAGCAACAGAACTTACCTGGTGCCTGGGACCCAGACACCAGCAAGGACCTGGGTTGAGTTGACTTCGATGTCACTTTTTAGCTCTTTTTAGATGGGAATCCACCTTGGATGTTCTGGCCCCAGGACGAGCTTACTGGACATTCACCTTACAGCCAATGACATCCTCTTTAATAAAGACAGAGGTAAGCAATCCTTTCATTCAGAAAACAAACTGCTCTGGCAAAGAATGCTAAGAAATGGGCATCCAATCAGGAAGCCCTGGTCATCAGTTCACTGAGAAAAACTCTGTTCATTTGGCATGACACCTTTAAGTAGGCTTTATCCAAGCCCACCAATAACCGAATGGAGAACAGGACCCGAGAGTTTCACCAAAGCTTAGCTTCATGGACACTGAAGTCATGACATCTACCTCCCCCTGACCTTTCCTTAAAGCACTTTTATTTGGGAGGGGGGGTTATCAAAGGACAAAGATGATTCAGAAGATAACACAATGGGCATGGTAAAGGCCTCAAAAGCCTCCTTCTTGCCCAAACAGTTCTGAAAAGAATTCTGACTCATTGTCAAAGTTTTCAGGGAGAAATTATGAAAGATCATAAAGTCCTCAACATTGTGTTCTGCAGCTGAAAAGATCAAAGGTGTCATGGGTAATTTACTGTCACAACAGCATCTACTTTTCTAACGTCCTGGCATACACTAATGTCCAACATCAAACTGCCTGGGCAAAAGTTGTACTCCAACTACAGGCAAGACAGAAAACATTACAAAAGATGAGGAGGTTCCCTGGCTGGTTACTTGTTTGCCCTGAACACCAGAGCAGGCTGAACCATAAGACTACAGAATGCATTACTGTAGTGCATATGCTGCAAACCGTGGTAAGAAAATAGCTAACATGGTGTAAGTGGATGGTGGCTTTACATTAGAGATGCTGTAATGTCCCAGAAGGGAGAGCATCCTCCATGCCTGGAGGTGAAAGAATGCTGAGCTAGGGTAGTCCGGCCTTCTGTTGAAGGCCCAAAAGCCAGGACTATAACAGTGAAAAAAATGATCATCTGGGAGTACATATGAATTTACAGTACATATGCTAATGTTGCCTTATCAAAAGTAGCAGCATTGTAGCCATTCACCACAACATGCATTTGTAATCAAATTGTTAGAGTGCTAGCTGTGAGAAGACAATTTAAAGAAAGCTCTCCTCCCTTGCCATTACAGAGCAGTAAAAAAAAGTACAGTTGTGTACCTACAATAAATGTAGATGTTAAGAGTGTATTCACTGTTGCAGTCATTACAATTGGGTTATCCTGTTGGCAGGCTACCCGCAGTCGGCCCGAATTCCAAAGTCTAGGTCCGGCGTCTGTTGCCGTCGCCTCCTCCCTGACGTCAGTGCGCTAGGGGGTATAAAAGATGCAACAGACGCCATTTTCTTCAGTTTTTCTTGCCCCAGATGTCAGGTGCCCCTAAAATGGTAGGCTAAATTATGCCAATAAGCATGCATACACAAAAACAACTTTTCCTTCATCTACAAGCAAATACACCACATAGGTTGTATAGAATAGAGAAGTACAGATAAGACCCAGCAAAGAAAGGGGGATGGTGGGGGGGTAACCTGGACTGCAACAGTGAATACACTAACATCTACGTTTATGGTAGGTACACAACTGTACTAGGTTAGTGTTTCACTGTTGCAGTCATTGCAATTGGGTTGAATCCCAAAGCTAAGGCTGGGAGGCTGGTGCTAAATTGGATTAGGAGAGACTGAGGTCCTGCAGAACTGCAGAGGCACAGCCTGCCCTAGACTTAGAGTAGAGAGGTAACTGATGGTGCTTTGTAAAAGTGTGCACTGAACTCCAAGTTGCAGCCTCTAAGATGTCTTTGGTTGGTACTTCTCTGAGGAAGGCTGCTGAAGTGGCTGCTGCTCTGGTTGAATGTGGCCTAATGCCCTTAGGCACTGATTTGCCATGCTGTGAATAGCAGAAACGAATGCAGTGGCCTATCCACTTTGAAATAGTCTGCTTTGAGATGGCCTTTCCTTGTGATCATCCAGCATATGCCACTAGAAGTTGCTCAGTCTTTCTGAAAGCTTTGGTTCTGTCCAAGTAGAAGCGTAGCTGCCTGTGAATGTCCAAAGAATGCAGAAGTCTCTCACCCTTATTCTGTGGGTCTGGATAAAAGGTAGGCAAATTAATTGTTTGGTTAAGGGCCACACTGGACACTACCTTAGGCAAAAATGTAGGGTTTGTCCTCAGAGAAACCCTGTCAGGATGGAAAATGATGAAAGGTTCCACAGCCATGAGTGCCTGTAACTCCGGAGACTCATCTAGCAGAGGTTATTGCTAGGAGCAGAGCAGTTTTCCAGGATGAGAATTTTATATCAGCTGCAGAGGCTGGCTCAAACGGAGGCAGTGAGAGTTTTTCCAAGACATAGTTGAGGTCTCATGCAGGTACTGGTGCTCTCCTTGGAGGTCTTATGTTTTTGGCCCCTCTAGGTACTGCCTTAGTAATGGATGAGAAAAAATAGGTGGTTCTGTATTGTAATGAGCTGAAATGGCAGAGGCATGAATTTTAATTGATGAAAAGGAAAGGCCTTTATCCAGCATCTCAGTTAAGTATTGCAAAATCTGAGGAATATTTGGAACAATCGTGTCAATTCCTTGTGCCTGGTTCCAAGCACAGAATTTCTTCCATTTTTCTGCACAAGATTTTCTGGTGCTAGGCCTCCTGGCCGACAAAATAACATCCATTACCGCTTTAGAGGGGGATGCATCTTGAATGGCTACATTATTCGCCATGCTGCCAGGTTTAAGGTCCTGAGTTGGCTGTGCAGTATCTGACTGTCTTGTTGGGTCAATAAGTGAGGAATTTGAGGTAATGTCCAAGCTGGGCATTGAGACAAGCTCTTTAGGATTGGGTATCAGTGCTGGCGGGCAATCCGTATCATTTGTGGTTTCTCTTGTCCGACCTTTAGGAGTACCTTGGGGAGGAGAGGCAGTGGAGGACAGGCATATACTGTTTTTTCCAGCTGAAAGATAGAGCATCCACTTTCCATGCTTGCTTGTGATAAGTCCTTGTGCAGAATCTTTGTAGTTGGCAGTTGTGAGGGGAGGCAAATAGGTCTATGTCCGGGCATCCCCAGTTCCTTGTTATGCTAAAAATTTGTGGATCCAATTTCCACTCATGGGGATCCATTAGGTTTCTGCATAGTTCGTCTGCCAGAGTATTTATCTTTCCTGGCAGGAATTCTACTTGCAGATGTACTTGGTAAGTCAATGCTGTGTCCCACAAGTTCATGGCTAGTCTGCAGAGGGGGTAGGAATGTGTGCCTCCCTGTTTATGTACCACATGACTGTAGTATTGTCCGTCTATCAGTAGTTGTCCTGGATGAAGTAGATCCTTGAAGGCTGTCAGGGCATTTTGAACAGCTAGCATCTCTTTTTGATTGATATGTAGATGCATTTGACTTGCGGACCATGTGCCCTGAATACATCTTCCTGCCATATGGGCCGCCCAGGCATAATCTGATGCATCTAAAACCGAATATAAACTGTAAAAAACCAATGAACCAGGAAAGAAAGAGCTCCAACCAAAGAAAACCAGGTCCGTTGATGTGTAAAAACTGTTTCCTTAGTTTATTTTGTTAAAATCCACAAATAACATAAAGCGCTTTTCGTCATACCATTTAGGATGACTTCTTCAGAACCTGAAGCATCTGTTAATGTCTGCCTGGCTGTGGGTAAAGTGAATGGCTGTCCTATGTTGTGGTGACAGGTCTTTGCTCACCATCGAAACTCCTGTTGCAGGCAGGGAAAGAGGGGGATTATTGTATCCAGGCTGTGGCAATGTCCAAACACTTTTTAGATACCATTGAAGTTTCCTCATATGCAGTCTTGCATATGGAATTAGCAGAATGCAGGATGCCATGAAGCCCAAAGCCTGCAGAATTTTTCTTGCAGATAACTGGGTCTTTGTTGCAAACACTTTGAAATAAGTAGTCAGTTGCCTTTGTCTGGCGTGAGATAAGCCATCTGGGCAGTTGTATTTAAGCTTGCACCCAGGAATATTATCTCTTGAGAGGGTATGAGTTTTGATTTCTTTTCGTTTACTGTGTACCCTAAACCTGTTGGTAATCTTTTTACAAACACCAGATGCTGTAGTAGGATGTCCTTGTTCTCTGCTTGAATAAGGCAGTCATCCAAGTAAGAATATATTTGTATTCCTTTTTGTCTGCAAAATGCAATTACTGGTGCCAGGCATTTTGTGAAGACCCTGGGCACAGTAGATAAGCCAAAGGGAAGTGCAGATAATTGGTAGTGCATTGAGCCAGCTATGAATCTGAGGTATCTTCTGCATGATTGTCTGATTGGGACATGCAGGTATGCCTCTTTTAGGTCTAAAGTCACAAGCCAAGCCTTCTTGCCCAGCATGGGCAGAAGTTGCTGCAGAGTTAACATATTGAATTTTGGAATATCCAGAAATGTGTTTAGGATAGACAGGTCCAGTATTGGTCTCCAGGCTTTGTCCTTTCTGGGCACCAATAATAGTCTAGTAAAATCCTAGTCCCTTGCTCTTGCTGTGGTACTTGCTGAATGGCCCTCAAGTCCATGAGGGATGAAACTTGTTTTTCTGCCTCTGCCCATTGACTGCATGGCAGGTCTGGCATACCGTTTGGCCTTGGCAGGGTGTGAAAGTGGAACCTGTAGCCTTGTGATACGATATTTAAAACCCATTTGTCCTGGGTGATCATGTGCCAATTTTGTGAAAAAAGTACTAGTTTTCCCCCCAAAGGAGCTGCCAAAAGGCAAGTGCTTGGTGCTGGCAGGGGAAAATCATTGAGACTGTTTCCGGTATGGCTGTGATTTTTCCTCTCCGCTTTTGGGGGTAGAAGCACCCCATTGTTTAGGCCTGTATGAGCCTTGGGGCTGTGATCTGCCTCTGGGGCGTGTCTGACACTGGAAAGGACCAATTGTTTGTAGGCCAGTTCCTGCTAAATCTGGGAGCTGTACGTGTAAGAAACCCTTGACTGTTTGCATAGATTTAGCTTTGTCCTCCATTTTCTTCAACGCCTCTTCTGCTTTAACACCAAACAATGTATCTTGCTGTAATGGAGCATCTAATAGTTTTGCTTTAACATGATCAGGCAGATTCTGTTCTTTTAACCAAGCATGCCTCCTAATGACAGAACCCGTAACAGCGGCCCAGCAGGAGGCCTCTAGAGAATCAAAACCACATTGCAAAGTATGCTTTCCCACTTGTTCAGCTGCATGCAATAAATCCTGCATTTCTTTTTCTGCACATTCTGAATTTGCCAACATTTTCCGTTTAAGCAGTGACATAAGATATTGCTGATATTTAAGCATATGAAACTGACAATTTAAAGCTCTTACAGCCAAGGTAGCAGAAGTATAAATCTTTTTTCCCCCATCTATCCAGGGCCCTTGGATCCCTATCAGAGGGAATAGGGATGTTCATCGTGTTTCACTGTTGCAGTCATTACACTTGGGTTATCCTGCTGGCAGGCTACCCGCAGTCGGCCTGAATTCCAAAGTCCTGGTCCAGTGTCGGTTGTTGTTGCCTCTTCCCTGATGTCAGTGCGCCAGGGAGTATACAAGATGCAGCCAACGCCATTTTCTTCAGTCTTTCTTGCCGTGCGGTGCCCGAAGCAAAAGTAGTTCGCAAGTGCCGGTCGGCAGACTCCTGAGATTTTCAAAATTGAATTTCAGATCCGAAGTCTTCAGTAAAGCTAAGTACCCCGTTGGGGAAACTTTTTCTTGCTCCAGACCGATGTCAGTAAAAGTTAACAGTTGTATTTCTTGTGGGAAGCAAATACCTCATAAGGATTTTCATTCTTACTGTATTCCTTGCCTAGGCCCTGACCACGATGTTGCTAGTTGTCGGTTTTGTGCTAGACCAAAGCACTATTAAGCGTCTGTTTGATTTTGCTTTACATTACTTTGGCCGAAGGTTTAACTATATAATGCCGTCGGAACAGACAAAAAACGGAAAGACAAAGAAAAGGACAGGCATCCGAGGTCCAAAACTGACAAAGAAGCCTCTTCTAGGTCAGTCGCCGGTTCTCAGTGAATTGCTTTCACAGCCCGATACCCACTACCTCAGAGCCACAGGCCACCTCAGACTCCCACGTGGAGACAACTAGGCCTCTGGAAACTCAAGGTACTGGGCCTACGGAAACTATTCCCTCAGATGGGTCTGGAGCCGCTGAGCAGGCATCGGCTTCCAAGGGTGTTTTCAGCAGCCAAGGCAGCAAAGTCTAAAACACCATTAAAAACAAAGAAACAAGTACAGCATTCTCCTGGACAGTCATCCATGCCAAAGAAACAGATGCTTAAAATGGCCGAGGACCTAATTACTCTGATCAGGGGCTCCCCATCTCCCTCCTGATAAAAGGCCAAGGTAAGACACCGGCTGACTCCTCTTGACCAGGTTTCTATTTCCTACGATTCCTCTTCAGAACTGGGATATTCTCTTCCTCCCTATGAAGACTCTGACGCTGAAGAATCTATCCCTTCAGCCTTTCCTCCTGAGGATTACTCTTTTGGGGAAACCTTGCACACCATGAGGGAGCATTTCCATTGGGAGAGCCAGGATTATTCAGAATCCAAGAAAAGGCTGAGACTTTCTTTTACTGCCTCAGCACAGGCCCCTTGCTATCCCCCCTGTACTAGATATTGTTGATGATATTTTTTTCTGAATCCAGTTTGTCTGATTCTTTACCCCCTGAACCAGTCAAGCCAGATAGGTACTACAGGGTCCCAGATTCTCAAATTTCTTTATAAAAACCCTGCTGCTGACCCAGAAACAATTTCTCAGGGTCCCAAAGGGGTCAAGGCTTCCACTGCAAAAAACCCTGATGTTCATCGTGCATACAGCTGCAGTCATAACAGATGGGTTCTCCTGCCGTCAGGCGGGTCCTCGGTCGGCCGAATTCCAAAGTCTAGGTCCGGCGTCGGTTGTCGTCACTTCTTCCCTGACATCAGTGCGACAGGGGTATAAAAGAACCAGCCAACGCCATTTTCTCCAGTCTTTCTTGCCGTGCGGTGCCCGAAGCAGAAGCAGTTCGCAAGTGCCGGTCGGCCAGCTCCTGAGATTACGAAAAATTTGGAAACCGAAGTCTTCTTAAAAGCTAAGTACCCCGTTGGGGAAACTTTTCTTGCCTCAGACCGATGTCAGACAAAGTTAATAATTGTATTTCTTGTGGGAAGCAAATACCGCATAAGGATTTCCATTCCCTCTGTATACCTTGGGGTCAAGGCTTCCACTGCAAAAAACCCTGTTCTCTCCGATAGGGATTCTAGAGCACTGGATAGATGGGGGAAAAGAGTTTACACCTCTGCTACTTTAGCTGTAAGGGCTTTAAACTGCCAGTTTCACATGCTTAAATATCAACAATACCGAATGTCTTTGCTAAAACAGAAAATGCATACAAGCTCAGAATGCCCTGAAAATAAGGAAATGCAGGATTTATTGCATGCAGCTGAACAAGTGGGAAAGCATACTTTGCAATGTGGTTTTGATTCATTAGAGGCTTCTTGCAGAGCCGCAGTTACAGGTTGTGTCATTTGAAGGCATGTTTGGTTAAAAGAACAGAATCTGCCTGATCATGTTAAAGCAAAATTATTGGATGCTCCATTACAGCATGATACTTTGTTTGGTGTTAAGGCAGAAGAGGTGTTAAAGAAAATGGAGGATAAAGCAAAATCAATGCAGACAGTAAAGGATTTCTTACAGGTTCAGCCACCTAGATTTAAGCAGGAACTGGCCTTCAAAACATTGCTCCTTTCCAGTGTTGGACAGGCCACAGAGAGGCAGATACAGACGCCCAAGAGGCAGATCTCAGCCCCAAGGTTCATACAGACCTAAACAATGGGGTGCTTCAGCCCCCAAAGGCAGAGAAGACAAATCACAACCTTATAGGAAACCATCCCAATGACTTTCCACTACAAATGCCAAGCACTTCCCTTTTGGCAGCACCCTTAGGGGGAAAACTAGCACTTTTCTTACAAAATTGGCACATGATCACCCAGGACAAATGGGTACTGAATATTGTTTCTCAGGGTTACAGGTTCCACTTTCACACCCTACCAAGTTCAAAAGGTATGCCAGACCTGCCACAAAATCAATGGGCAGAGGCACAAACACATTTCTGCTCTCATGGACATGAGGGCTATTCAAAAAGTACAAGAACAGGGGCAAGGATTTTACTCAAGACTTTTCTTGGTACCCAGAAAGGACAAAGCCTAGAGACCAATACTGGACCTGTCTATTCTAAATACTTTACTGGATGTTCCAAAATTGACTGCAGCAACTTCTACCCATGCTGGACAAGAAGGCTTGGCTAGTTGCTTTGGACCTCAAGGCATACCTGCATGCCCCAATCAGACAATCTTGTAGAAGATACCTCAGATTCATAGCTGGCTCAATGCATTACTAAATTCTCTGCACTGCCCTTTGGCTTATCTACTGCGCCCAGGGTCTTTACAAAATGCCTGGCACCAGTAATTGCATTTTGCGACAAAAAGGAATTCAAATATATCCCTACTTGGACGACTGCCTTATTCAAGCAGAGAGCAAGGACATTCTACTAAAGCATCTGGCGTTTGTAAAAAGATTACTAATTTGCCTAGAGTACACAGTAAATTAAAAGAAATCAAAACTAGTGCCCTCTCAAGAGATAATATTCCTGGGTGCAAGCTTAAATACAACTGCCCAGATGGCTTATCTCATGCCAGACAAGCAAAGGCAACTGACTACTTTCAAATGATGGCAAAGACCCAGCTACCTGAAAGAAAAATTCTGCAGGCCTTGGGTTTCATGGCATCCTGCATCCTGCTAATTTCATATGCAAGACTGCATATGAGGAAGCTACAATGGTATCTAAAAAGTGTTTGGACTCAACATTGCCACAGCCTGGAAACAATAACTCTTATTCCCTGCCTGCAACAGGAGTTTTGATGGTGGGCACTGGCCTGTCACCGCAACAAGGGACAGCCTTTCACTCTACCCACAGCCAGGCAGACACTAAAAGATGCATCGGATTATGCCTGGGGGGCACACATGGCAGGAAAATGTATTCAGGGCACGTGGCCTGCGGACCAAATGCATCTTCATATCAATCAAAAAGAGATGCTAGCTGTACAGAATGCCCTGACAGCCTTGAAGGATCTACTACAATAGGGACAACTATTAAAGACGGAAAATACTACAGTTATGTGGTACACAAACAAGCAAGGAGGCACACATTCCTACCCCCTCTGCAGGCAAGCCATGACTTTGTGGAACACAGCACTGACCTATCAAGTACATCTGCAGGCACAATTCCTGCCAGGAAAGAAAAATACTCTGGCGGATGAACTAAGCAGAAACGTCATGAACCCTCACGAGTGGAAACTAGATCCACAGGTCTTCAGCATGATAACAAGGAAATGGGGATGCCCAGACATAGATCTTTTTGCCTCCCCTCACAACTCCCAACTAGAGAGATACTGCACAAGGACTTATCACTCACAAGCATGGAAAGTGGATGCTCTTATCATTCAGCTGGAAAACCCTAACAGTTTATGCCTTTCCACCACTGCCCCTCCTTCCCAAGGTGCTCCTAAAAGTCAGAAGAGAGAAGTCAAACATGATTCTGATTGCCCCAGACTGGCCACGCCAGCACTGTTACCCAATCCTAAACAGCTTGTCTCAAGGCCCAGCCTGGGCTTTACCTCAAATTCCTCATCTTATGACTCAACAAAACAATCAGATCCTGCACAGCCACCTCAGAACCTTAAATCTGGCTGCATGGCAGATATAGCCACTCAGAACACACCTCTCTCTACAGCTGTTATGGATGTCATTTTGGAAGCCAGGAGGCCCAGCACCAGGAAATCTTACGCAGAAAAATGGAAGAGATTCTATGCTTGGAACCAGGCACAAGGACTTGAAAGTACAGTTTTGTACCTACCATAAATGTAGATGTTCGAGTGTTCACCCTGCTGCAGTCATCACACTAGGGTTTATCCTGCCGTCAGGCGGTCCTGCAGTCGGCCTGAACTCCAAAGTCTTGGTCTGGCGTCAGTTGCTGTCGCTTCTTCCCTGACGTCAGTGCGCCAGGGGTATACAAGAGGCATCCAACGCCATTTTCTTCAGTTTTTCTTGCCCCAGATGTCAGGTGCCCCCAATAGGTAGGAAAAAAAAAATATATATATATATACACACAAAAATAAAACAATACCTTTAGGGACAAGCAAATACACCACAGAGGTTGTATAGGATAGAGTGGTATAGATAAGTTCAGCTAATTCAGAGGGGATGGAGGGAAGGTAACCTGGACTGCAGCAGGGTGAACACTCAAACATCTACATTTATGGTAGGTACAAAACTGTACTATGTTCATTGTGTTACCCTGCTGCAATCACACTTGGGTTGAATCCCAAAGCTAAGGATGGGAGGTGGAGGTAAGCAGGGTTAGAAGAAGCTAGTAGGCCCCGCAAAACTGCAGTGGCAAAACCAGCTCTAGTCTTAGAATATAGAGGTAAGTGATAGTGTTTGGTGAAGGTGTGCACTGAATCCAGAATATCCTTGCTTGGCACTCCCCTGAGAAAGGCTGATGTAGCTGTAGCCCTGGTGGAGTGGGAGCTAATGTTAGGTATCGGTTTCCCATGATGCGTGTAGCAGAAACGTATGCAATGCCTTATCCATTTAGAAATAGTTTGTTTTGAGATAGCTTTTCCTTGTAATCCTGTAGCATAGGCTACAAAGAGCTGGTTAGTTTTTCTGAAAGCCTTAGTTTTATCCAAGTAGTACCGTAATTGCCTGTGAATGTCCAAAGAGTGGAGGAGTCTTTCTCCTTTGTTCTGGGGATTTGGGAAAAACGTGGGCAAATGAATGGTTTTGGTTTAGCCACACTGGATATCACCTTTGGCATAAAGGAAGGGTTAGTTCGTAGAGAGACTCTGTCTTGATGAAAAATGAGGAAAGACTCCACTGCCATTAGTGCCTGTAGCTCAGACTCTTCTAGCTGAGGTTATTGCTAGTAGCAGGGCAGTTTTCCATGAAAGAAATTTTAAATCAGCTGAAAAAGCTGGTTCAAAGGGCGGCAGTGTAAGCTTTTCAAGAACAAAGTTGAGATCCCAAGTAGGTGTTGGTGCTCCCCTTGGTGGTCTTATGTTCTTAGCCCCTTCTGAGGTACTGTCTTAGGAGTGGATGTGAGAATAGAGGAGGATCCGTGTTGTAATGAGCTGAAATTGCTGAGGCGTGGATCTTAATAGATGAAAACGAAAGTCCTTTGTGCAACATCTCAGTTAAACATTGTAGAATCTGAGGAATGTTTGGATCAAGGGGATTCTGGCCTTTAGCCTGGTTCCAGGCGCAAAATCTTTTCCATTTGTCTGAGTAGGTTTTCCTGGTGCTGGGCCTCCTGGCCTCCAGAATGACATCCATAACCGCTTTTGACAGAGGTGTTGGCTGGTTGTTTAGGTAATTTGCCATGCAGCCAGGTTTAAAGTCTTGAGCTGGCGGTGTAGAATCAGATTGTCTCGCTGGGTGAGCAGGTGAGGAATTTGTGGTAAAATCCATGGTGGGCCATGTTCCTTAGAATTGGATACCAATGCTGGCGTGGCCAGTCTGGTGCAATGAGTATCATTTATGGCCTCTCTAATCTGACTTTCAGCAGTACCTTTGCTAGAAGAGGCAGTGGAGGAAAGGCATACACTGTTAATGCTTTCCAACTGAATGAGAGGGCGTCCACTTTCCAAGCTTGTGGATGGAATGACCTTGTGCAAAATTTGTGAAGTTGGTAGTTTTGGGGGCTTGCAAACAGATCTATGTTTGGGCGTCCCCATTTTTGAGCTATCATTGCAAATACTTGTGGATCTAGTTTCCACTCGTGTGGATCCATAATGTTTCTGCTTAGGTCTGCCAATGTGTTTTTCTTTCCTGGCAGGAATTGTGCTTTTAATTGAACCTGGTAAGACAGAGCAGTGTTCCAGAAGGTCATTGCTTTGCCTGCATAGAGGGTAGGAATGTGTGCCCCCTTGCTTGTTTATGTACCACATTACTGTGGTATTGTAAGTCTTTATTATAAGTTGTCCTGGGTGTAAGAGGTCCTTGAAAGCTGTTAGGGCATTATGTACTGCTAGCATTTCTTTTTGATTGATATGCAGATGCCTCTGATCTATAGTCCATTTGCCCTGAATGCACTGTCCTGCCATGTGTGCTCCCCAGGCATAGACCAATGCATCTGCTGTCATAGTTTGCCTGGCTGTGGGTAAGGTGAAAGGCTGACCCTTGTTGAGGTGACATGCCTGTGCCCACCAAAGAAACTCCTGCTGAAGGCAGGGAATGAGTGGTATTGTTTCCAAGCTGTGGCTGTGCTGAGTCCATACGCTTTTCAGGTACCATTGTAATTTCCTCATATGCAGTTTTGCAAATGGTATTAGTAATATGCAAGATGCCATGAATCCCAAGGCCTGCAGAATTTTTCTTGCAGGGAGTTGGGTCTTTGTTGCCATTATTTTGTAATATTGAGTCAGCTGTTGTTGCTTGTCTGGCGTGAGATAAGCCATCTGGGCCGTTGTATTCAAGCTGGAACCCAGGAATATTATGTTTTGTGAGGGCACTAGTTTCGATTTCTTTTCGTTTACTGTGTACCCTAGGCAACTTGGAAGGTGTTTGACAAATGCCGGATGCTTTAAATGAATGTCCTTGCTTTCTGCTTGAATAAGGCAGTCGTCCAGGTATGGGTACATTTGCATTCCTCTTTGTCTGCAGTATGCAATTACTGGTGCCTGGCATTTAGTGAAGACCCTGGGCGCAGTAGATAAGCCAAAGGGCAGTGCAGAGAATTGATAATGCGTTGAACCTGCAATGAAGCGGAGGTATCTTCTGCAATTTTGTCTGATAGGGACATGCAGGTATGCCTCCTTGAGGTCCAACGTTAACTAGCCAAGCATTCTTGCCCAGCATGGGAAGAAGCTGCTGTAGTGTTAGCATCTTGAATTTTGGTACTTGCAGATAGGTGTTCACAATTGAAAGATCCAGAATGGGTCTCCATGCTTTGTCCTTTCTTGGGACTAGAAAGAGTAGAGTAAAATCCTTGTCCGTGATCCTGTGTAGGTACCTGTTGAATGGCTCTCATTGTCCATGAGAGTTGTAATTTGTTTTTGTGCCTCTGCCCATTGATTTGGTGGCATGTTTGGCATTCCTTTTATCCTTGGTATGGTATGAAAGTGGAATCTGTATCCTTGAGAGACAATGTTTAGGACCCATTTGTCTTTTGTGATGATGTGCCAGTTGTCTGCAAAAAATGCTAATTTTCCTCTCAAGGGAGCTGCCAGGAGAGATTTGCTTGGTAGTTTGAGGACGGAGTCATTGTCTTTGTCTTCTGTTAGCTTGGGGCCTGTCTTCTCCTCTTTTCTGGGTAGCAGTACCCCATTGGCGAGGTTTGTAAGGGCCTTGTGAATGACCTCTGCCCCTTGGACATCTGTATTTGCCCCTCTGTGATCTGTCAGAACCTGGAAAGGACCAGTTTTTTGTTGGCCAATTTCTGCTGAAACTAGGGGGTTGTACCTGCAAAAAATCCTTGACAGTCTGCATAGACTTTGCCTTATCCTCCATTTTCTTTAAAACCTCTTCTGCTTTCAGGAAGGGTTTTGTTCTTTTAACCAAGCATGTCTACGTATGACAGAGCCAGTAACAGCTGCTCTACAGGAAGCTTCCAACGAATCACATCCGCATTGTAAAGTATGTTTGCCCACCTGTTCAGCTGCATGCAAGAGTACCTGCATTTCCTTGAATTCAGACTGTTCAGTATGTATGCTCATTTTTTGTTTTAATTGAGACATTAGGAATTGCTGATATTTCAGCATGTAAAACTGACAACTTAATGCTCTCATAGCCAGAGTTGCTGAGGTGTATATTTTCTTTCCCCATCTATCTAGGGCTCTGGAATCCCATTCAGAGGGCACAGGATTTTTAGCCATAGAAGCTTTAGCTCCCTTAGGACCCTGGGAAATTGTTTCTGGGTCAGCCATAGGGCTTTTATAAAGGAATTTGTGCGAGTCAGGTACTCTGTAGTATCTGTCTGGTTTGGCTGGAGCAGGGGGTAGAGAGTCTGGATTTAAACTAGACTCCAAGTAAACATCATCCACAATATCTAAAACTAGAGGGATAGCAAGAGGTCTGTGCTGGGGTAGTAAAAGGAACTCTCAGAGCCTTTTCTTAGAATCAGAGTAGTCCTGGCCTTCCCAGTGGAAATGTTCCCTCATGGTATGTAAAGTTTCCCGACAGGAGTAGTCTTCAGGGGGAGATGCTGAGGGAATAGAGTCTTCAGCATCAGAGTCTTCATAAGGTGGAAAAGTGTAATCCAGTTCCTCAAAAGAATCTGAGGAAATTGAAACCTGGTCAGAGGAAGCATAATCCTCCTCTTGTCTTGGTCTTATCAGGAGGGGGATGGGAACCCCTGATTAGGGTAATCAAATATTCAGCCATCTTAAGCATTTGTTTCTTAGGCATGGGGCCTTGAACTGTAGACGGATGTACAGTCTTGTTAGGTTTTAAAGGTGTTTTAAGCTTAGCATAAGATTTAATGGTGAGTGTAGTCGGTCTGAAGACACCTTCTGCAACCGAAGGTGTTTCCAGTGTACCAGGGTCTACTTCTGCTCTGGTGTCGGTAGATGGCTGCGTCGGCCTAGTAGACTCCGCTTGAGAATCTACAGCTGTCTGGGGTTCCAGTTCTGCGGTAGTCAGGGGCTGCGTAGGCACCTCACTGAAAACCGGAGAACCGGAGACAGGCCCAGCAGAGGCCTCTGAGTCTGGCTTGTTCCTAGGTTGCCTGCCCTTATCCTTGCGTTTATGTATGCCGGTCATCGGCTGCTCCGACGGCATGATATAATTAAAATTCCTACCAAAGAAATGACGTGCGAAGTCAAAACGGCGTTTGATAGTTCGTTTATTAAACCTAGCACAAAACCGACAACCTGTGACGTGGTCTGGTCCTAGGCAAGGAACACAATAGGAATGGAAATCCTTATGAGGTATTTGCTTCCCACAAGAAATGCAATTGTTAACTTTTTCTGACATCGGACTGAGGCAAGAAAAGGTTCCCCAACAGAGTACTTAGCTTTATTGAAGACTTCGGACTGAAATTCAAATCGAAAATCTCAGGTATCGGCCGACCGGCACTTGCAAACTGCTTCTGCTTCGGGCACCACGCGGCAAGAAAGATTGAAGAAAATGGCGTCTGATGCCTCTTGTATACCCCTGGCGCACTGACATCAGGGAGGAAGCGACAGCAACCAAAGCCGGACCAAGACTTTGGAATTCAGGCCGACTGCGGGACCACCTGACGGCAGGATAACCCTAGTGTGATGACTGCAGCAGACGAACATCCACTTGTTCCAAATATTCCTCAGATTTTACAATACTTAACTGAGATGCTGGACAAAGGCCTATCCTTCTCATCAATCAAGATCCTTGCCTCTGCCATTTCAGCTCATTACAATACGGAACCTCCTATTTTCTCTCATCCACTGCTAAGACAGTACCTCAGAGGGGCAAAAAACATAAGACCCCCAGGTAGAGCACCGATACCTACATGGGACCTCAACTTTGTTTTGGAAAAGCTCACACTGCCTCCTTTTGAGCCAGCCAATACAGCTGATATAAAATTCTTATCATGGAAAACTGCTCTGCTCCTAGCAATAACTTCAGCAAGAAGAGTCTCAGAGTTACAGGCATTAATGGCAGTGGAACCTTTTATCATTTTTCATCCGGAAAGGGTTTCTCTAAGGACAAACCCAACATTTATGCCAAAGGTAGTATCCAGTGTAGCTCTTCCAAACCATTCATTCGCCAACATTTTAGCCAAATCCCCAGAATAAAGGGGAGAGACTTCTGCACTCTTTGGACATACACAGGCAGCTATGCTTCTACTTGGACAAAACAAAAGCTTTCAGAAAAAACTGAGCAGCTGTTTGTAGCATATGCTGCAGGATCACAAGGAAAGGTCATCTCAAAGCAGACTTTCAAAATGGATAGGACACTGTATTCATTTCTGCTATGCACAGCACGGCAAGTCAGTGCCTAAGAATATTAGGCCACATTCTACCAGGGCAGCAAGCACTTCAGCAGCCTTTCTCAGAGGAGTACCAGCCAAGGAAATTTTGGGAGGCTGCAACTTGGGAGTTCAGTGCACACCTCTACCAAGCATTATCACTTACCTCTTTATTCTAAATCCAGAGCAGGCTTTGCCACTGCAGTCTTGCAGGGCCTCAGCCACTCCTAATCCTATTTAGACCCAGCCGCCCTATCTCAGCTTTGGTATTCAACCCAAGTGCAATGACTGCAACAGTGAAACAGGAACATAGTACAGTTGTGTACCTACCATAAATGCAGATGTTAGAGTGTATTCACTGTTGCAGTCCAGGTTACCCACCCTCCATCCCCCCTTTCCTTGCTGGGACTTATCTATACTTCTTTATCCTATACAAACTATGTGGTGCATTTGCTGGTAGATGAAGGTATTGTTTTTATTTTACTGTATGTTTTTATAAGCAATATATATTGCCTACCTTCTTGGGGACACCTGACATCTGGGGCAAAAAAAACTGAAAATGGAGTCGGCTGCATCTTATATACCCCTGGCGCACTGACGTCAGGGAAGAGGTGACAGCAACAGACGCCGGACCAGGACTTTGGAATTCAGGCCGACTGCGGGTAGCCTGCCAGCTGGATAACTCAAGTGTAATGACTGCAACAGTGAATACACTCTAACATCTACATTTATGGTAGGTACACAACTGTACTTTTTTGTAGTGGAAGCCTTGACCCCTTTGGGACCCTGAGAGAGTTTCTGGGTCAGCAGCAGGGTTTTTGTAAAGACATTTATGTGAATCAGGAACCCTGTAGTATCTGTTTGGCTTAACAGGAGCTGGTGGTAAAGAGTCAGGAGACAGACTGGACTCTGAAAATACATCTACAATGTCTAAAACAGGAGGAATAGCAAGGGGCCTGTGCTGAGGTAATAAAAGGAAGTCTGAGCCTTTTCTTGGATTATGAGTAATCGTGGCTCTCCCAGTGGAAATGCTCCCTCATAGTATGCAGGGTCTCCCCAAAAGAATAATCCTCAGGAGGAGAGGCTGAAGGGATAGATTCTTCAGCATCAGAATCCTCATAGGAAGGAAGAGAATATTCCTGTTCAGAAGAGGAATCAGAGGAAATGGAAACCTGATCTGAAGATTCAAATTCTATCTCTTGCCTAGGGCTCTTATCAGGAGGGGGATGGGAACCCCTGATCAAAGTAATTAGGTCTTCAGCCACTTTAAGCATCTGTTTTGTAGGCATGGAGGCCTGTCCAGGAGAATGCTGTACTTGTTTCTTTGTCTTTAGAGGAACTTTAGTCTTTGCCTTTGAAGCTGAAGTTGGTTTCACATATAAATGTGTAGGTCTGAAAACACCCTCAGAAGCTGATGTCTGCTCAGCGGCTCCGGACCCATCTGAGGGAAAAGTTTCAGAGTGTCCACTACCTTGAGTTTCCAGCGGCCTAGTCGGCTCCACGTGGGAGTTGGAAGCGGCCTGTGGCTCAGAGGTAGCAGGCGTCAGGGGCTGCGAAAGTGCCTCACTGAGAATCGGCGACAGGCCTAGTGGAAGCCTCATCGGTTTTGGACCTCGGATGCCGGTCCTTTTCTTTTTCTTTGCACTTTTTATAAACTCCAGTAGTCAGCTGTTCCGACGGCATTATACAATTAAATCTTCTGCCAAAGTAATGAAATGCAAAATCGTACCGATGCTTAATAATGCGTTGGTTAAATCTAGCACAAAACAGACAACTAGCATCGTCGTGGTCAGGGCCTAGGCAAGGAATACAGTAAGAATGAAAATCCTTAGGAGAGATTTTCTTCCCACAAGAAATACAATTGTTAACTTTTTCTGACATCCGTCTGGAGCAAGAAAAAAGTTTTCCCAACAGGGTACTTAGCTTTAATGAAGACTTCGGATCTGAAGTTCGAATTTGAAAATCGCAGGAGTTGGCCGACCGGCACTTGCAAACTGCTTTTGCTTCGGGCACCGCGCGGCAAGAAAGACTGAAGAAAATGGTGTTGGTTGCATCTTTTATACCCCTGGCGCACTGACATCAGGGAGGAGGTGACCGCAACCGACGCCGGACCTAGACTTTGGAATTCGGGCAGACTACGGGTAGCCTGCCAGTAGGATAACCCAACTGTAACGACTAACAGTGAAACACTATGAACATCATAAACATGATGCTGTAAAACAGATGCTCAAATACATAACCCCAGGGTCTTTGTGGCTTCACATAGAGGATTACAGCATTGAGATAACTGTCATTGAAAAACAGCTAGCCAATCTGAGAAATAAACACAAACGCACTTTACAACAAAGAATCACTTGGCACATCATCTCCAATCCTTTTCTTTACCACCTCTGAAGCAATGTTGTCACAACACTCAGAAGTTTGCTTCAAAATGTACATAACCTTGCAGTGTTTGGGGGGGGGGGGGTTCAAAGTGCTTCAGAGTGACAAGTCTTAAATTGTTTTGTTGCTTTCTTGCCACCCTTTCTGCATAATAATTCTGGAACCTGATGATATCCCTAAGGCACTGACAGCAAACCTATGATGCGTGTGTCAAAGGGACATGCCATGACATTTTGGGTGACAAGCCAGCGTTCACCAACAGCATTTCACTGCTTGTGTGAAATGCTCTGGATTTTGTGCCAGGAGCCAAAACAACTGCTGCAGAGGGAAGCAAATTATTTACTCAAAGACTACTTACTGTCTAGAGTCTGCAAAGGGCTTTGCTGACATTATTTTCCCTTCAAGGTTACACTTCTGCAAAAGGCAAATAGTCTGCATTTCTAAGCATATGCTGTTTTACATTCCTCTCAACTGTCCTTTTTACTCCCTCCTAAAACTGGCGACGTTTTACACTTAGATTTATAGACTTACTTTACTTCAGAAAATGTACATTAATTCAAGTTCATTTTTTCTGCGCTTCAAATTAATAGTACTAGTAGTGTAAAACTGTCCATTGTCCTCTTATTTCTAGATTTATTCCTGCTTCTGGGATTTATCCCGGATGTACTAAGAACTATGCTGTTTTATTTCCATGTGCAAAAATTGGAAAAGGGGCTGAGGATGGATGAATGGATTTATTTTTGTTTTTTTGGGGGGGGGGGGGGGGGGTAACATGCCAGCAGCAGTCAAGTTAAGCCATTTTCTGAATTTTTGACACACTGAGCCCAAAATGTTTGCCATCACTGCCCTAGGTGTTCTGAAGATGCTCATTTTCTCCACTCTTTCCTTCAATACTGAATCAGTTTCTTTTAACTGCCTCCCTCCAGCAGTACACACTTCCCATTATCTTTGTTCCTTCATATGTAGCCACCAGCAGTGTGAAAACTGGCTCTAGCTGATGGTTCTCACTGATGTGACACCAATCCCCATGTACAAAATGTGAAAAAGGGAGTGGATGCCAATGCATTAGTCATTTGGCAGTTGCTGAATAGAGTCATACTTTGGGTTCACTCTTCCAATTCTACCAAGTCCCTTTTCATCCTTTCTGAACCAATGCCATGTACCAAACCAATCATAAATCCTTCAAGTCCTGCACAAAGGCCTACCATGCCTTTTAGCTCCTCAGCATAACCAAGTAGAAAAGTGCCAGAAAGGAATGGAATACACCTTTTGCCTTGAATTACATCCCTAAGAAGCACCACAATTCAGGTCACAATGTACTTGCAATGCTTTGTGTTCTGCTGTGCAGTAAACTTATTTATAAATAGTCCATCACCTGGGTAACTCCATCCAAGACTACTGATTATGGATATTTTGGGACTGTCAATGTCTTGCTGAAACACAAGACGGCAATATTCATAGCACTCTCCTTCAAAGTCCTACTTCTGCACCTACCCAATCAAAACAATTAGGAACACATGGCACGGTATTCCTGAAGTAAATTAATGTTGAAATGGGTGATACCTAATGTTCTTTAGATCCTTCATAATTCATTCTTTTTGGAGTGAATTTCTTTCTGCTTATGTCACATGAAAATGCATCTTCATTGGGTGTGGTACTGAACATGCAGTCTTCATTGGGTAGGGTATTCCTGCTGTGAATTCCTACCGATTTGGGCAATACCCTACTGTATTCCACATGCTTGACAATCATTCTTATTTGGAGGGACTCCAATCATTCATTCTGCTGTCAGATGAACATGAACCTTCATCTTACTAGCTTTTATTAAGATTAAATATAATGTGCTGTCTTACATTTCCTCAGTGCCACATCCTTTTCTTGGAATTTCAACAAAAGAATCAATGAGTGGTACTGTTGCCTCTCCCTTTAAAGAATTCCAAGATCAATGTTGCCCAGTTTGCAAACTGTGACTATGTGGCAGAAAACATGCATTTCTGTACCTGCAGGTTGGTCTAAGGGCCTCAGAAAACCACATACCACATTCATTAAATATATCGTATGTGTATGGACACAAAGCATCTCAACATGTTTATTTAAAATGAGCTTACCTCAAAAATTCCTACCAGTCTTCCTAATGTGCCTTTCACTCCAGCCTGTAACAAACAAGACAAAAAGTAATTTTCCAAGTGATTTTATAAAGAAACCTCTCTATTGAAGAAACATTAATATTAAAAGAATAAATCTGAGCTGTTTATCAGTAAAACAACATTAAAAGTCTGTGTTGGTTCTGCAATTAAGGCCATTTCCCATCCACATGAACACATCCTCCTACTCCTCATTCCAGGGATAAAAGGCAGGAATGTTATTGGACATGCCCTAAGATGCGAGTAACATCCCCCTCACTTCAGTTCTATACCCCACACTCTTACATTTGGAAGGCCAGGTGCAGCTCTCTGGCAGAATGGCTGAGGAATTGCTAAGATTAGGACTTACCTATACCAGATGCATGTGCATAGGAAATGCATTTAAATTTTTGAAAACTAGGAACTAATAGCAGACAGGGTGTGTTTAGTCCTTCAGCACAGAGGAAAATCAAAAGCTTCTGCACTATTTCCGACTAGAGGCTTATAGAAAGAAACAACAAAAGTTACTGCTACTCACCATAATGCTGAAACTGCAGAAAGTAGTTCTGGCTGCAGAAACAAGTAGAGCTAACACCACTAGTACTAGGACCACTTTGCATGCATTATTCTCCCAGGCTGCAATCCTGTTTCTTGGACCATAACGTAAAGCCCTTCTAAGGGATTCCAGATCTTGACTAAGCATGACAAAGGATGACAAGAGAGGAGGGTGGGATCACTTCTGAAGCCACAGCTGCTGCTCATCCAAGCAGCATTACAGGAGTACCCGTATACGTCTTGCTTCAGAGACACACAGCAGTCCCCCCCCCAGTTCAACCCTCATTAGCTGCCCAATGGGAATATGCCCACAATGACTAGCAAAGAGGGCAGACTGGGCATCACAGTTTTAAACTTTAGTAGTCCTTTCTCCTCCTCTCCTATCCGTGGGACTATTCTAGGACTCCTCATCCATAAAAGACCCCCCCAACATCCCTCTCTTTCTCCACACTACCACTTCTGCTTCATAAAGCACAACACAGACACCAACAATGATAGGTGCCCTAACAGGCATACTGATGAAATGGGGTCTCGAATTCTAACCCAAAGGTCCAAGTCTGATTTAAATAAACATGTCAATATTCAGTTACATATCAATATTCAGTTAGAGTACATGTAATGTTTCTCAAGCTGAAATGCCCACCATAGTCATTCATACTGACTTGGGCAATATGGACCCTAACTGGTGTTAGTAACCCAGCAACCTGTAATCTCTCTCTCAATATGAGATTAGTGACATCAGCTTGACAACTGTTTCTTCAGCATACCGACTCAGTACTCAAACCTAAAACCCTTACCACTGCAGTCAGGGCTCCATCTATGTGACCTGTGTTGGCCACTTAAGAATGCAGTGTTCTGCAAAAGGAGGAAGGGAAAACTAAAAAACTTGTACAGAGATGATCAAATAAAGTGATCTGGAAGAAAGCAGTAAATGGAGACCTCTAGATGAATAACCCAGCATGAAATTGCAGTGCTATTCATGGCAAAAGCAATACAATTAGAACATAAGAAGTTACGTACTTACCATAATGTTCCATGTTTGTTGTCCATTTTGCCTACATTCTTGCAGGTTGGGTTTGGAGCCAATGTCGGCTCTGACTTTGCCGAACACAAAAGCTCAAGAACTTCCACTGGCTCGAGGCCAACACCTATCCCATGATGCTCTAGGCCACACCTCCAGATCCTGTTTGCGAGATTTAGACCAAACCAATCACTATACCAAAAATTTTTTTTTATATATACACACGCATATATATATATATATATATATATATATATATATATATATATGTACATGCATGTGTGCATATAAATATATATATATATATATATATATATGTACATGCGTGTGTGTGTGTGTGTATATATATATATATATATATATATATATATATACACACACACACACACATATATATATACACATATATACATACACAGATATATATATATACAATTATACATATATATAAACACTATATATATATATATATATATATATATATATATATATATATATACATATATGTATATATATATGCACATAAACACACATATATACATATACTATATACATATATATATACACACACATATATACTATATACACATGTATATCATATATATATATATATATATATATATATATATATATATATATATATATATATATATATACACACACACACACATACACAAATAAGAAGTTATGTACCTACCATAACGTTCCATGTTAGTTGTCTTCTCTCGCCTTCTTTCTTGCTTGATGGGTTCGGAGCCGATCCTCGGCTCCGACTCGGCACTTGCTAAGCTCGAGAGTCACTTTTACCAGCTCGAGGCAGCCCCATATGCCATGATGCAAGGCGGTAAGTACCCAGATCTCGTTTGATGACAAAGGGCAATAGCACCAAGCATAAAATACTTCCAAAAGGAAGAAAGAAAACTCACAGGATGGAAGAAGGACCAGGTCTGAATGGTCTTCAGCATAATAATTTCTTATAAAAAGGTCTGTCCAGGCCTGGGGGAAGGAGGGAGGGTCACAAGAAAGAAGGCGAGAAGACAACTAACATGGAACGTTATGGTAGGTACATAACTTCTTAATGTTAAGTTGTCAATCTCGCCTTCATTCTTGCTTGATGGGACCGGTCCTAGCACCTCTATCCTGGGTGGCTCAATGGAACAGACTCTTGAGGACTGTAGAGCCAAAACTCGCTCTGTCCCTGGAGGCCAAGTCCAATTTGTAATGGGAAACAAAAGTGTGAGGAGTGGCCCAAGTGGCCGCTGCACAAATAGTGTCTAAAGGAAGTCTAGCTTGAAAGGCTGTAGAAGTAGCTAAGCTCCTAGTTGAATGTGCTTTAGGTTTTGAGCACAGCTGTTTTCCCCTGAGCAGATAAATTTCAGAGATGACCGAAGAAAGCCATCTAGACAAGGTCACTTTAGAAACAAGAAGGCCTTTCTTATTATCCGCATAGGAAACAAAAAGTTGATCAGATTTCCTAAATTTTTTTGTTCTGTCCAAATATCTGAGTTGACAGTGGACATCAAGATAATGTAGTTTTTGTTCGGCTCTGTCTGAATAGTTTGGGAAAAATACAGGGAGATCAATGGATTGATTCAGATTGGTCTTTGAAGCGACCTTAGGCAAAAAAGGTCGGATTAGTTCTCAAAGATACTCTGTCTTTGTGAAAAACCAAATAGGGGGGGTCGAACCAATAGAGCATGAAGTTCAGACACCCTCCTGGCTGATGTAATAGCCACTAGGAATAAAGTTTTCCAAGAAAGAAATTTCAGGGAACAAGAAACAGCTGGCTCGAAGGGGGGAAGAATCAAGGATGTCAGCACTAAATTTAGATCCCACTGAGGAGGAGGATTCCTGATTGGAGGCTTTAG